>NW_027465933.1:0-1178 GCF_049634645.1 Pelodiscus sinensis | reverse complement strand
AGAACCAGCGAAGGGGGGGAAGTGCTGGGGTCTCTCTCCAGCAGCCTGGCACCCACCCCCCCTTCACTCTGTGGTGCACCAGCTTCCTTCCCCTCGTTCTCCAGAGCAAGGGAGAGGCCGTGGAGGTGTCGCACTAGAGGAGAGAGCAGCAAAGCCCAGGCCTGTCCTCAGAGGACGACTGGCCACCCTCTGGGAAGACGGGCCGGGCTGCCTTTGCGCTCCAGCCTGGGAGCTCCTGCTGCCTCAGGAAGATACAGCCCGGCCCCGGGCGACGCTCACAGCTCCACGAGGCCTATTGCTCCCCTTCGGGGCAGGGCAGGGAGGAGACAGCAGAGGAAGTTCAGTTCTTTGGGCTGTTGGCTCTGTGCCAGTCTTCTCTCCCCCCGCGGTGGGGAACGTCCTGCCCCCATGCCGGTCCAGCACCCAGCACACGCGGGCCTGGACCCTGCGCACTCCCCTCTGGCCTCCAGAGCACCCCCCGGCTGAGGCACGTCACACAGACGGGACACGCCCTCCCACTCTGCAGGGCGTGAGCCGCGTGAAAAGCCAGTGTTGGCACCTGGCCTCACAGCCGCCAACCAGCTGCAGTTCCCCAGTGCCCCGGCGCACGGCTCAGCATGGTGGCAGGATCCGAGCCGAGCAGTGCTCCCGAAGCGGCAGGGGGTGCTAGCAGGAATCCTGGTGCCCTGGCATCAGCACTGCTGCATTCACAGCTCCAAGGCCTCTCCCGGGCCACCTGCAGCATTAGCCGGGGTCCCTGCGGTGCCAGGCCAGCGCGCGTGCAGGCGGAGTGTAGCTGATGGGAATGTGCAGCTCTCCGCCATGGCGCCCACAGGAAGCAAAGCAGCTGCACTCTCTGAAACACACCCGGGAAAGCCGCCCGCCCTGGCTTCCAGCACAGCCCCATGCGAGCGTGGGACCAGCCCCAGCTAGGGTTACCAGGTAGACCGAGGGGCTGGTGTGATGGACCGGGCCGTGTCTGGACACAGCTGAGAGCATCCGCTCAGGGCGAATTGCTCAAATCCGGGGCTTCTTACAGCCCCCGACTGGCGACCTCTCCACACAGGCCACAAACCAGTCTCACAGAGAGCTTCAGCGACCTGCCTGAAGCCTCCCGAGCAAAACCCCTCCGACACCCCAGCAATATCCGTGCCCCAGATGGCCCCGGGCCTATACAC